>NC_037688.1:61403024-61423748 GCF_003255815.1 Theropithecus gelada
TCCCCTCTTCCTTCCTTCCTTCCTTCCCTCCCTCCCTCCCTCCCCTCTCCGTCCTTCCCTGCCTTCCCCTTCCTTCCTTCCTTTCCTTCCTTCCTTCTTTCCTTCCCTCCCTCCCTCCCCCTCCATCCCTCCCTCCCTTCCCCTTCCTTCCTTCCTTCCCTCCCTCCCTCCCCGCTCCATCCCTCCCTCCCTTCCCCTTCCTTCCTTCCCTCCCTCCCTCCCCCCTCCATCCCTCCCTCCCTTCTCCTTCCTTCCTTCCTTCCTTCCTTCCTTCCTTCCTTCCTTCCTTCCTTCCTTCCCTCCCTCCCTCCCTCTGTTTTTTGTCTTTCGACAGAGTCTTGCTCTGTCACTTAGGCTGGAGTGCAGTGGTACAATCATAGCTCACTGTAGCCTCCAATTCCTGGGCTCAAGTGATCCTCCCACCTCAGCCTCCTGAATAGCTGGAACCACAGGTGTGAGCCACTATGCTTGGCTAATTTTTTAAAAAAATTTCTTTTGTAGAGACAGGTTACTGTGTCGCCCAGTCTGGTCTGGAACTCCTGGCATCAAATCATCCTCCTGCCTTGGCCTACAGGCGTGAGCCACTGTGCCTGGCCCTGGTACACATTTCCTGACTATGCTTTGCCTGGATAACTTCTACTCATCCTTCAGATCTTAACTGTAAAGGCTCCTCCTCCAGGCAGCCCTCCTTCCTTTTCTCCCTTTTCACTATCAGTTGATCCTGTATTACGATAGTTTAAGTGTCTGTCTCCTGTGCTAGACTATAGACATCTTTTGTACTCCAGCATCCTGCCCAGTTCCGTGCTCCTGGCCCAAAGCAGACATTAATAAAGTCTGTGGAATGACACGTCAAATGAATGAATGGATGAACGAATGAACAAACGAATGAACGAACTCCGTGAGGCTCCAAAGAAACAGTGAGCAGACTCAACCTGTAGGTGGCGCAGTTGAACAGGCGACCAGAATGGGAAGGGCTTATGGCCAAGGATCTGTCACCTTTGTTGCTGTTAAACCACGTGGCGCATGATCCCTGTGCAGTTGGCTTTTGAGGCTGAAATCGTGACTTTATCTTTATCAAACTGTGGGTGCTGTGGAGTCACCCGGTGATTACATTAAAATCATTGGTTTTGGAGTTGGACTATTCGAGTTTAAACCCAGGTTTTTGCTCCTTCCAACTGAGAAACCTCCGGAAAGTCATTTAACTTCCCAGAGCCTCAGTTTTGCCCTCTGAGAAATGGGCAAGGTAGTAACAGTACCTGCTCCCTCACAGAGCTGCTATTAATACAAAGATCGAAAGGGGAGTGAGTCTCTCAGGCATGCCCGGCCCAAAGCAGGGGTGCAGGCAGCTTAGGGATGACGAGTGTGGGATTAGGGCAGGTCTCTGTGGCGTCTTCCTCCCCTCCCTGCGCCATGGGGGGTGCGTGCAGGCTGCGCTCTGCCCACCAGTCCTGGCACAGCCTCTCCTGAATGCGCGGAGCGGGGTGCAGCCGAGATTTCTGGGGTTTCGAGCCTACTGGGGAGTCGCAAGGCGGCTCCAGGGCTTGCGGACCCATGGCTGCTCCTCTGATGGTGAAAGCAGCGCTGCGGCTCACAAAGTGGCCCTTTCAGTGGTTTTTGCAGCGGCAGAAAAGCGCCTGCGGGCGGCCGAGTTCCTCCATGGTGACCTCCGAGCTGGTGGTAAATTGCATCTCTCGGCAGAGGTAGCTGCGGGAAGCGCCGGGATCAGTCCTCACCCGGGAGGGGACAGGGCTGGAGCGCTGGACCGGCACGACCCTGAGTGCAGTGCGGTCGGGGTGGAGGGTCCACTGGGGCTTGGCCATGCCAAAAGGCGTGCTCTGGAAGCCAGGCCACGACAAGTCCTCCCAGTCCCGCGGATTGCTGGGGAAGGAGGAGAGACTCCACCTGGAGCCCCCAGATCCTAGGAACTCCTGGGGTGGGTGGGAGTGTTTGGAGGATGGGCTCAGAAGAGTGGAACTTGGATTCTGGAGCTGCAACTCCGCCAGAAGCAGCCCTTATTATCCCCTTTCTGCTGAACGTCCAGACAGGGGCTGGTGTCACATTAGGGGGGCGCTGTCATAATACCATGAGAGCTGCCAGCATCAGCGCTGCACTCAACACACTTAGGGGTGATTCAAGCTTTGCCTCTTACTAACTGTGACTTTAGGAACATTATTTCTTTGGGCCTCAGTTTCCTCATCTGCAAAATGGAATTATAAAGTAACTTCCTCGAGTTGTCGCTGTTACAGGATTGGCACACACAGTTTGCTGCCGATCCTAAGCCATGCAGAGGACTAATCGATGCACACAGTCTTTCCCGCTAAGTCTAGATAGCCTCAGTGTGGTGCTCCACACTCTGATCAGTTACTGCACAGTGTGAAACCTTCAGGGCATCGCTGGCCTTGGGCCTTGCCAAATCCCAGGCATCAAACTTCATTACAATTACAGGTTTCTAGCCTCATTCAAGAATGAAGAATCTGCAATTGCACATCACTGCGGTTCAGCTTTCATTGCACTAGAGAAGTGTGTGTTGGCCAGTGTATAAATGTGCATATCTTCTCAGCATTATTGAGAGGATGACAGTGTGTCTGGGGATACTTCATCAGCAGAATCTAATAAACTCAACATCATTAGATAGTTACATAAAACAAATGAAAACGTTGATGTATCGTTTACCTGTTAGGACGTATTATGTAATAGCTCATCGGGTTGGGGAAATTAGATGAGATAATGTATGTAAATCACTTAGCACGGAGCCTGGCCCATGACATTTGCTCAATAAAAGTTAGCTAGAGTAACATTAAGACATAGCGAAGTTGAAATATTGATATGGTTTGACTGTGTCCCCACCCAAATCTCATCTTGAATTGTAGCGCCCATAATTCCCACGTGTTGTGGGAGGGACCTAGTGGGAGATAATTGAATCATGGGGGTGGTTTTCCCCATACTGTTCTCATGGTAGTGAATAAGTCTCATGAGAGCTGATGGTCTTATAAGGGGAAAACCCTTTTTGCTTGGCTGTCATTGTCTCTTGCCTGCTGCCACGTAAGACATGCCCTTCACCTTCTGCCATGATTGTGAAGCCTCCCCCGCCACGTGGAGCTCTGAGTCCATTAAACCTCTTTTTCTTTATAAATTACCCAGTCTCAGGTATGTCTCTATCAGCAGCAAGAAAACAAACTAATACAGATACAGTGGAGTTCACAGAGCTGTGACCGTGCATCATTGTTTTGTTAGGATTAGGTTCTGCTGCATAAACAGAATCTACTGTGCTTGGTGCCACACCCTGACTTCATTCTTTCCCTTCCCAGTCCTACTTTCTACTCCCCTGCAGGCTTTTCCTAAGAGCATGCCTAGTAAATTACCTTCAGATGAATCCTTATTTTGAGGCTCCTAGGGAACCCAATCTAAGAACCACCATCACTCATGGACACTAGGACCTATCAGAATCCAAGCCAGTTCAACCAATCACAACTCAGCACCTCATCCTCGCTGGTCACATTCACATTGTCGATAGCAGTTAATATTTGTGCCAGACACAGTACTAAGTGCTTGATATATATTAATTCATTTAATCCCCACAGTAACTCTATGAAGTAGATAGTCTTATTCTCCACATTTCCAGATGAAGAACTGAGAACCAGAGAAGTCAAGTAACTTGCTCAAGGTCCCGCAGGTAATAAGTGGCGTGGCCTGAATTGAAACCTAGACAATTTGGGTTTTTGAGTTTGGGTCTTAACAGCATGCTCTGTAGCTAGTCACTGCAATGCACCCAGTAGAACTCAGTAACTAAATGGTAAGAATTGTTAATGTGAGCAACAGAGACTAATTGGGAAGTGAATTACCCATGGCTAATATAATAATTTGGTTGTAAAAGCAACCAAAGTGTCTATAAGAAAGAAATTTTGAATAAAGCCCTGGGCAAAAATAAAATAAAATTGAGCAATTTTGAAAAAAATACAACAGGTTTGTGTATCATGTTTACCTGGGGCTTTGCTGGGGTTACCTCTGACCTCTAGACATCCTGCACATATTAACACCACACACACACACATACATACACACACACACACACACACGTGGAGATGTTGTCTTTACAAAGCTAAAGAAGCCCATGCTATTCTCATGAGGCCTCTGTTGTCTGAATTTCTGCTCACAGAAGCTGGGGCCATCTTATCTGGGTGATAGCCAAGAAAGATGGTGTTGGGGGTTACTTGAAGCTTGAGCTAGGATGAGGGAGGTAGGCACAGAGAGTAGACTGGAATGGCCTAGATGGCTTCTCCCATCATATGTGTGGTAGTTGGGCTGAGATGGCTGAAACAGCTGGGTGCCAGCCAGTACCTCTCTTCCTCTCATTCACTTTCTTTTCACGTGGCCTTTCTTGTGACTGGCTTCAGCTTCCTCACAATATGGCAATTTCAGGGTAATCTGACTTCTCACATGGGGAAAGCATTCCCTCAAGAGTGCAAGCAGAGGCTGTCTGACCTCTCTCAAAGGCCTAAAAGGGGCACAGCATCTCTTCTGCCAAAGTTCATTGATCAAATCAATCATAGAGGCCAACCCAGATTCCAGGAAAGGGAAAAGGATCTCCCCTCTCAACAGAAAGAATGGCCATCTTTACCCTGCCACAGACTGTAGTTTAAGCAAGATAGACATGAAGTTTTATTGTTATTAGGATGTTGGGATTGTTTGTTACGGCAGCTGACTTATGCTGAATAATGTACCTTGTCATCGCTGCATGTATAGGGGCTTATTCTCATCTTCCATCAAAAAGGGTCATCTAGTAAATGAAGCAAAACTGAGAGAATGGAAGACACTGTCTAGGGAATATTCAATCTCTGTTTCTTCTCAAGACCTCAATTTCTGATCTTCTTCCAACTCCTTTTACATTGAAGAAAAATAAGTTCAAGTAGGAGATATATGAGCTCTCATATTTGGTTCAAAGAACAGTTTTCATCAGGGAAATTGAGCTAGTAGTCGAAATGATTAAAGCCATTTGGAGGTAATGAGCACCTCATCACTGGGAGGCATTTGCGCAGAGGCTGGTGTCATTGGGATGTTGGAGTTGAAATTCAACCACTATCCCTTCCACTACTGAGGCTGCTTTTCCTCAAACCCAACGAGATCCCAGTTTGGTGGAAGTCTTTTCCAGCCCATGAGACCACCTGGGTGGAAATCTAAGCTCTTGATTGTCATGAGCAGGCAACCAGGGAGTGTAAACATACATCTTTCTAGAAAGTTCCAAGGCCAGGTAATAAGAAACTGGTCCTTGGCATTTGATAGAAAATAAAGGATTTCAGAAGTTTTTTCAAGCAAAGACTGGAGGCTGATAATAATAAAGATGTGTGAGTGTGAAATAGATGAGACTTTGACTTCTACTTTGCCTGGGTATGGGGAGGGGTCTTTTGTAATCTACTGTGGATTTCTCTACAATAGTGACAATGTCTTAAATATGCTTGGTTCCTTTCTTTCCCTCCTCCTCAACATCCTATGCTTCAGCTTGACCTGCCATCTCCAACTCCAAAATACATACTGAATGTGTCCCTTTCTCTCCATCTCTGCTGCCCACACCCTGATCCAATCCACTATCATTTCCTGCCTGCACCACTGCCCCAGCCTCCCAAATGGCCTTGGTCACATGCTCATCTCTCCCCCTACAATCCATTTTGCACACCTGAGTCTGAGAGATCTTTCTGAAACAAATCACGTTAGTCTTCTGATTAAAACTCTCTCATGGTTTCTCATGGCACTAAGAAGAGAGTCAGAGTTCCTGCAATGACTAGAGGCTCTACAGATTCCAGCCCTTTCATGTCTCATTGACCTCATCTCCTACCCTCCTGTCCTCAGGACTTGCCGCTCAGCCATACGGGCTTCCTTTCAGTTATTCATTCATTCATCCAGCGCGATCCCACTTGCTACTCTCTCTGCCCGAAATGTTATTACCTTCCCATTCTTCTTGTCATCTTGATCTCTGCTTAATGTCACCTCATCAGAGAGACTTTCCATGATCGGCCTATGTAAAACACAGCCCCTCATCCTTCTGTATCCCCCCACCCTTCTATTCTTTTCTTTATGTCATCAATTTATTTGCCTATTTATTTATCCAACGTCCTCTACTCCAAAAGGTTATGCCCAGAAGACACTTTGGCTATCTTGTTTTCTGCGATATCCCTCTAGCCTAGAATAGCACTTGTCATAATCAATTGAATAAATGAAAAAGTATCAAATAAATTAAAAAATGAATGACAACTTGGCACTCCCCCAGGTTCCAGCAGAGATCTGGATATGCAGTAGGCAACCACTAACTTTCTTCCATTTGGTGACTAAATGGAAAACAAAGTAGGCAATGGCTTCATGTCGTCACTGTGCTGTGGTTGTGTTTCAGTATATGCAACATGGTGATTTTGTTCTTCAGAGGGGTTCCTCGCATCCCAGAGAAAATGACTTGAGACACAAACTGCAGGACAAGGTCAGTTTACCAGGATCCTTCCCAGCTCTATCTGAGCTCCCAAAAACTCATTCATCTGCCCTCTCCCTGAACCACTTTACACACTCGAAGCTGACCCAGCAAGGAGCTGGTGGGCGAGTGAATATCTTCAAGGCTTTTTTAAAACAGACTATCAACACTCAGAATGTATAGCCTTAAGTGTGTTCCTAGAAAGACAGTCTGTCTGGGAAGATAGAATATATAATCAGAATTTCTTAAGTGGTACTGCTTGGATACTGTTGTGAGACATTAATTTGTATTTTCTCTCTTTTCCTTCCTTCCATACAGGCAGGTGGCTGGCTTGGTGGTTGATTGCTTTAAGGGAGGAATGTGTCAGGACTAAAGGCAGAAGTATCCCCCGAGATTTCTGTCTTTGTTGCTGAAAACTTAAACATGTGAGGATAGGTTTGTGGGAGGAGGTGGAATGGCTTAGATGACTCAGAAAGGAGAGAGAGAGAGACTTCCCTGAGATTAAGAAAAAGAGATGTCCTCTGGGCTGGGGTAAGAGAGAGAATCCGGTGGGTTCCCAGAGAAATAGGCAGGCAGAAAGCCCCCAGGGAAAAATGGTACATGATGTGTCCATGGACATAATACCACAGGGACCTGGATCCCCAGCTTTGCCAGAGATCCTTGGGTCCCGTGTCTGGGGTGAAAGCAGCATGCAGAACTTGGAGCTGAAGGCACCACACAGATGAATGGAACTCTCGGGGTAATTGACACCATAGATCTCACACTCCATGCCTTGGCACTGGATAAGATCCTGGATCTTTGGCAGTACAGATGCATTGAGCTGAGGGCCACTCTAAGAGACAGAGGCTGAAGTTCCTGCTAGTGCTACAAGGTTCAGAATGGGAAATTTGGCTGTTTTGTTTGTTTGTTTGTTTTTTATAAGGAGATGTGACCATTCTTGCACCCTACACTTTTGAGACAGAGATTCCCATCTACTCTGTGTTTATTATTGGAGGGATGAGAACTAAATGAGAGAGGAAGCAATAGATGGGGCACAATGACAGAGTTTCCGGTTGACTAAGGGGGTGGCCAGGCCTCTCATACTTGCTTTCCAGGGTGTCCTTGAGGAGTTCTCCAGGAGTTGCTTCCCCTGGCTCTGTATTCATGGTTAAGGAAGTAATCCATGCCTAATGATGCCATAAGCATGATCACACCTTCTTTTGTGTAAATAATGTCTGATAAAATGAGGTGTGAGCCTGCTGTTGCAAAGAACACTTAGCTGTTAAATGCTTTCTTTTCCACTCCATTGACTTTCCCTATTTATAGCTTTTCCAGCAGAGCGTTTGTGTCATATTCCTTTCCTACCAGCTGCTTGGCTCCTCAACTTAGTTCTGAAGGAAAACCCACAAGTACCTCCCTGGCACTACCTGTTCCGTATGGCACTGGCCTCTGCTTGGGTCAAGAGTCAATAGACAAAGTATGGGGTGAGGTCTTGTCTGTTAGTCTGTTTCTTTTGCTGTTTATTAGTCTGTTTTCTTTTGCTTGTAACATAATACCTGAAACTGAGTAATTTATAAAGAAAATAAATATATTTCTTACAGTTATGGAGGCTGAGAAGTCCAAGGTGGAGGGTGCTGCATCTGGTGAGGGCCTTCTTGCTGGTGGGGACTCCGTAGAGTCCCCAGGCAGCACAGGACATCACATGGAGAGGTGGCTGAGTATGCTAGCTCGGGTCCTTCTTCCTCTCTTTTACTTTCTTTTCTTTTCTTTTCTTCTTAAGAGACAGGGTCTTTTTACAAATTTCAATAGGTTTTTAGTGAACAGGTGGTGTTTGGTTACATGAATAAGTTCCTTAGTGGTGATTTCTGAGATTTTGGTGCACCTTCAACTGAGCCATGTACACTGTATCCAATGTGTTGTCTTTTATCTTACTCCCCTCCCACCCTTTCTCCCAAGTCCCTAAAGTCCATTATATCATTCTTATGCCTTTGTGTAGAGACATGGTCTTGCTCTGTCACCCAGGCTGGAGTGCAGTGGCTTGATCATAGCTCACTGCAGCCTCAAACTCCCGGACTCAAGCAATCCTCTCGCTTCCAACTCCTGAGTAGGTGGGACTACAGGGACACATCCCCACACCTCACTAATAAAAAAAATTTTTTTGTAGAGACGGGGTCTCCCTATGTTGCCCAGATTGGTCTTGAACTCCTGGTCTCTTCCTCTTAAAGCCACCATTTCTCTTCTCATGATAATCCATTAATCTGTTAACCCACTGATCCATGAATGGGTCAATCCATTCATGAGACAGCCCTCATGATCCAATCACCTCTTAAAAGCCCCACCCCTCAATACTGCCACATTGGGTATTAAATTTCAACGTGAGTTTTGGAGGGGACAAACATTCAAACCATGAAAGTCTCCTCTCTTCCTCCCTGGACTTGCCCCAGAATCCTCTTTGCCAGATTAGTTAGTAACAGTCCCTTGACCTGGTTAACCTGGTCAGAGGTGAGGGGCATCTACTGAGAAGGGAGAATTATAGAAAATTATGGGGTGAGAGGAGGCTTTTTGTCTTGAAAATAGGACAAAGGGTATTGAAATAAGAACAACAAAAACATTCCAGTGAGGGTGATAACATACTGATATTAACATTAATATTAATATTAATGGGAATACTGTAGTTAACCTTTACTGAGTTGCTTACTGTATGCTGAGGACCATACGAAGAGTTTAAATGCATTATCCATTTAGCCTCACACCAACCCCACAAGGTAGGTTTTGAGTGGGCAGTATTGATCAGAGGCGAGTCCGCTTAGAGGAGGAGATAAGGTATTGTGGCTGCTGAATGAAAGTAAAATGAATTATGTGAGCATGTTCAGGAGAAATCATAGAGGTCGATTTAGTCTTATTTGTAGAAAGACAAAATAAGGAACGGGGTAGGCAGAATTGTGGGATGCTTTTTTGTTCTTTGACAGCAAGAGTGGATTTTAAATGTGTTTTTCTTATTTTTTAAATTTGTATGAATTTAGGGAGAAGTGCAGTTTTGTTACATGGATATATTATAAGTGGTGAAGTCTGGGATTCTAGTGTAACCATCACCTGAATAAAGTACTTTGTACCAACTAAGTAATTTATCATCCCTCAGCCCCTCCCACATTCTCACTCTTCTGAGTCTCCAATGTCTATCATCCCTCAGCCCCTCCCACATTCTCACTCTTCTGAGTCTCCAATGTCTATCATCCCTCAGCCCCTCCCACATTCCCACTCTTCTGAGCCTCCAATGTCTATCATTCCATGCTCTCTGTTCATGTGCACACACTAGCTGAGAAGATGCAATATTTGACTTTCTGTTTCTGAGTCCTGGATTTTAACCCAGTAAAACCGAGGTCTCAGTAAAGACAGAATCCACACAGGCATCATTTCTGGTTGCCCCAGTAATAGGATCCTCACTTTAGGATAATATTATAATGAGAAAGTGAAAATGAAATAAACAGGAAGTCAAGAAAGAACTGTGTATGCCTAGTGAATGCCATCTTGGGAGGACGGAGATGGGAAAGGAGGGCAGGAGGGAAAACATTTGGGTTATGTATAAAAGTTACCTTGAGATAAATTGGCATGGCATGTATCTTTGGCATCTCCCACAAACTTTAGGGAAAAAATGGGATGGAAATAAATAATGAACTTGCTTATCCCCATTGACTAATCCTTTTCAACAATGGCATAGCCTCTTGGAGAAATGTGTTCACAGGAAATGGTGAAAGACGATCTTCCTGGTGCTCTGTGGCCTTGTACTTAGCTTTGAACACTGGGATCATGGTTGACCTGGAATCTGAGATGCACAGCCTAGAGTCAATCCTTGCTTCTCAGGGCACCACCAGGCAGTAATTTTGACAATCTACTGCTTAAAATTTTCTTCCTGCTCTTACTAACACCAGAGAGTTGGACATGTCCCAAAGGAGTAAAGGGGATAAGAGAGGAGGTCAGCAGTTCTTATGTTTGACGCCACTTTACAGACAAGAAAATTGAGGTTAAGAAAGGTTGAGTAACACATGTGGTAGGGCTGAGGTTAGAATGCAAATGCTTCTGTCTCTAGTTCAAGCATGTCATTCTTTCCAGTGTCTTATTTACCTTCTCAAAACCAAAGAAACTCAAGGAGGAGAAAGAAGAAACAGTAGATTGCTTGCTAAAATTTGTCACAATTCTTTCCTTCTCTGAATCCTTTTCCTATGCCATGGAACTCTGAACTTCTCCCATCAAGAAGTAGAGTTTGGCCAGGTACAATGGGTCACACCTATAATCCCAGCACTTTGGAAGGCTGAGGTGGGAGGATTGCTTGAGGCCAGGAATTTGAGACCAGTTTGGACAACATAGCAAGACCCAATCTCTACAAAAATTAAAAAAAAAAAAATAGCGGGACATAATAGTGTGCACCATAGTCTCAGCTACTCAAGAGTCTAAGGCAGGAGGATCCCTTGAACCCAGGAGTTCAAGGCTGCAGTGAGATATGATGATGTCACTGCACTCCAGCCTGCGAGACCCTCTCTCTAAAACAAATAAACAATCAAAAAAGAGGCAGAGTTTATGTCCTAACCCCTTGAAATTGGGCTGCCTATGAAACTTGCTGGCTTGAAATTGAGCTGGCCTTGAAACTTGCTATGGAAGTGAGGGTGTGCCAGTTCTGAGCCCAGGCCTCCCGGGCTCTTCTGGGCTTCCATTCACTCTGTGCGAGCCCTGCCATGGCCATGTGAACTAGCCCAGGCTAGCCTGCTGGAGGACAAGAAACCCTAGGGAATGGAGCTGAGGACCTCCGCTGATGCAGATACAAGAGATCAGCTGATGGTGGCCCCGGTTAGCAACCCAGGGATTCATGAACAAGAATAAATGTTGATTGTTGTATACCACTGGAGTTTTGTGATTGTTTATTACATGGCACTACTGTGGTAATAGATGACAAGTACAGAAGGCTCTGGAGACTCCATCCTGGGAAGACGCACGATAGAATATTAGACAGCAGGATGAAAGAGTACGTTTAGCAGGTCACAAGGACTCTGGGAATCCGAAACCCTCTGAGGAGTCTGCACTCAGTGATGGATGGAAAAAAAATAGATATTATCCAATACCATCCTCAGAGACATTGCCCTTGGAGAAAAAAAAGGAAACCAACATTCTGTGCCAGGTAGTCTAGAGTCATTCTTCCGTTTTCTCTTTGCAGCTATCCCCATGAACACCATTTCACAGCTGAGGGAGGGAAGGGACAAACTCAAGGTCACACAGCTTAAAAGTGGCAGAGTAGGGGCCGGGCACAGTGGTGCATGCCTGTAATCCCAGCACTTTGGGAGGCTGAGGCAGGTGGATCACCTGAGGTCAGGAGTTCATGAAAGACAGTGAAACCCCGTCTCTACTAAATACAAAAAAAAAAAAAAAAACAGGTGTGGTGGCACATGCCTATAATCCAAGCTACTTGGGAGGCTGAGACAGGAGAATCACTTGTACCTGGGAGGCGGTGGTTGCAGTGAGCCAAGATTGTGCCATTGCACTCCAGCCTGGGCAACAATTGCGAAACTCCATCTCAAAAAAAAAAAAAAAAAAAAAAAGTGGCAGGGTAGGAATTCTCACCAAGGTCCAATGGACTCCAAAGACCACCTTCTTAATCGACTCCATGTTTTCCATGTAGTCATTGAGCAGGCATTTACTATGCCAGACCCTGTGCTAGGCTTAGAATTTCCTAGTTGACTGTAAGATAGTCTCTGTCCCCAGAGAACTGGAAGTCCATGTGAAATAGGGTGTTTTTGGTGCTATGAGACTAGTCACTCATGGACTTCCAAGGTGCGATTCCTTCTCAGTAGAGGAATGTTGGGTCAGAGGGTTCTGGATCCAGGTAATCATCAAAGGGCAATGGATTTCAGTTACTCAAGTACTTTGGCTTCTTGTTTTGTTCCTCATCCTGAAATGGGCTTGGGATTTAGGCCCTGGTTATGGACTTTAGGCAATACTGAATTCAGAGCTACTGTGCCAATGGGTTCTGGGCCTGAAAGAGCTTTAATATGGATTATGGAGAGGGCTCTAGGGTTAGACTTGGATTAGACTTTGGCTTCTGTCTGAATTGCACAGGGAAATGTTAGGTCTTTACATAGCTATGATTTTCACTAGGCTTGGGATTAAGTTTTGCGCTCCATTAATCTCTGCACTTGGCTTGGAACACCAGTATCTTGGCTGGGCTGGAATCTAAGATGGATGAGGCAGATGGGCTCAGGGCCACCACCATATCTCAATGCCTTGGCTGGCCTGTCTTTGATTTCTCTCTCCTTCTCTTGCTCAATCAGCTCCTACTATCTCATCTCCTGGGAAGTTTTCCTCAACTTCGTTAAATGAAGTCCACACTTTCTCCTTCACCCAGGTGTGAAAATAAGAAAGCAAGCTTTCCATGATTCTTTAATCTATTTGCCACTTCCCAAAAATAACTCTACCACTTCCTTAACCCTTGCTATTGGCGAATCCTGTGTTGATCTTATGTCCTAGAATCTAGAAGAACTCTAAGAACAGATTCTGACTGCAAAATCCCAAGACTACTGTTTCTAAGGGCTCCTGGCCACTGGATTGAAGGTGACCCTAAGGTCACCTTCTGAAGGGGTTGGGGGCCACCAGGCCATGTGCTGAGGGGTTCAGTGTGTGTAAAGCAAGCTAAGCAAATCAAGGGAGCTGGGATGCTTTGTTTTGGAGAATTTTATTTTATTTTTTGGAGGTGGGGGAGTTCCTAGCAGAAAAGTTGGTAGCTGCCATATTTCTATAGGTTCTAGACCAGCAGGTGGCTGTATACCCAAGCCCACTAAAAAGCCCATAGGGCCAGAAACAGGTGTACAGAAATACATTTCAAGATTCAGAGCCAGGGTTGACAGAGAATGGGGCCACAGCTGGAAGCCACAGTGAGAGAAGATACAGGAGCAAGGAGATGGGAAATTTAATAATCACATTAAAAACTTAAACACCAGGCCCCAGTGCTTGTCACTTTCCATCCATTGAGATTCACAACACTTGACATCCAATTATAATTGTGGGTTCCTATAAAACAGCCCATTAACTGCAACTATAAATTATTATTGCTTATGTGGAGTAGGCTGCTGGCTTAGTGGCTGATACTGAGGATTATGGAAATTATTATCAAGTAACAATGTCTCTCTTAGTCCTCTTGCTCTGGGGAAGATGTATGGACCCTGGAAGAATGAAGAGGGCTGCCTAGGAGTTTTGACTACATGTTTTGCCACAAATGGCAACTTCCTTTGACAAAGGAATTGACAAAGGGAGGGCTTCTTTCTCTACCACTCCTCAAATTTCCCATCTAGTCACCTCCCATTAGACAGGAACTTGCATGGCTGTGCTTGAGGACCTGGTATACAAGTATACACATACACACACATGCACGCAGCTACAGATGTTATTAATGCCTCTTATTTGCTGAGTGCTTTCTGCATACCTGGAAAAAGTTAGGTGATTTGTCTATGTTTTCATTTTGTCTTCATATCACCTTATGGGATGGTGATACAGCTAGTCCCATTTTACAAACGAGGAACTGAGGCACGGAGTGATTATGAGTTATTTGCCTAAGGTCACAGAACTAGTAAAGGATGGAGTCTTGATTTAAACCTAGGCAATTTCACTCTGGTCTGGGCTCTTCACTACTTTCACACGCTGCCTGCAGCAGATACCCTTTCACAAACAGCTGCTGACACTTCTGGATAGAACAGACATCCACAGATGCACTCCAAACACTTTGCAAATACAGTCCTGCAAAAGCTACCTGCTTAGCTGCTCATGGATTTATGCATAGACACTCCAATATGCACACACACACACACACACGCACATGCATGCATATGCCATATGCATGCACATACAAGCACATACCACACACGCACACACATGCACACACCACACACATGGATATGCATGCAATAACCCCCATAGACACGCTTGCAAATGCCAGCCACACACACACACACACACACACACACTACACACACACACACAGTATAACTCTTGCCAACCACTCCTACTCCTGAAAAATAAATCAAGGCTGGGGGCGGTGGCTCATGCCTGTAATCCCAGCACTTTGGGAGGCCAAGGCGGGTGGATCACGAGGTCAGGAGATCGAGACCATCCTGGCTAACACGGTGAAACCCCGTCTGTACTGAAAATACAAAAAATTAGCCGGGCGTGGTGGCGGTCGCCTGTGGTCCCAGCTACTCCGGAGGCTGAGACAGGAGAATGGCGTGAACCCGGGAGGCGGAGCGTGCAGTGAGCCGAGATCGTGCCGCTGCACTCCAGGCTGGGCAACAGAGCCAGACTCCTTCTCAAAAAAAAAAAAAAAAAAAAAAGAAAGAAAGAAAAGAAAAATAAATCAACATACATCGTGGCTCCAAATAAATACTTTCTAAAATTCTTTAAAGAGCTTATTCCATTCTTTATCAATTCCTGAGTCAGCAACTTCGACTCTCCTTTCCTCCTCTGCAGACAGCACTGCTTCCTGGGAGGGGAGAAACACCAAGGAGCCCTGGGCGACTGCCGTCTTGCCATGGATTCTATTGCAGAGTAGGGAGCGCTCAGCCCGGATGGAGTTTTCTGTCAGCTTAACAGTGTCACTTCATGTCTTCCAAGAATTCCCGAGAGCTTCTTGTCTACTGGTAGTACCTTTCTCCTCTTTTCCAGATTTTCTACAGTTTTAAAATTTCTATCCTTTCAGTGGCATTTGGGGACGGAATAGAGATAAACATAGAGGTTAGATTTACCCTTTAGCAAACAAAGATTGTCCATTGCATTTTAAAATTTGGCAATTTTTGTTTTGGTTTTGGTTTTGTTTTTGTTTTTTGAGACAGAGTCTTGCTCTTGTCGCCCAGGCTGGAGTGCAATGGCACCAACTCGGCTCACTGCAACCTCCGCCTCCCAGGTTCCCGCCATTCTCCTGCCTCAGCCTCCCAAGTAGCTGGGATTATAGGCATGTGCCACCACGCCCGGCTAATTTCTTTTGTATTTTTAGTAGAGACAGGGTTTCGCCATGTTGGCTAGGCAGGTCTCGAACTCCTGACCTCATGATCTGCCCGCCTCGGCCTCCCAAAGTGCTGGGATTACAGGTATAAGCCACCGCGCCTGGCCAGCAATTTTATTTTTATAGCAAAATAATATGTACCACTAATGACTGCTTTGCCACATATGACTTGGTATATATTGTCACATTTCATATCCCCTAGCAGTCTGTGAGGTAGGAACAATTATCACCAGTCCTTTTAACAGCTAAGGAAACTGAGGCATAGGAAAAGTTTACCTGATCAAACTCACATCGCTAAAAAATGACAGAGCCAAAATTTGAACTCAGTTGGTCTAACTCCAAAGCTTGTCCTTTTCACCTACCCTACACCTTCTTTTGGCCGAAAACAATATGTCTTAACCATTCCCTTTTTACAAGCATAATCTTCTCAAGTCTTAAGAAAATTTGGAGTAGGAATAATTATAAAAAGTGTTTTCATTTTTCTTGGCTTACATCTAAGAAGAACCTTTTAGCACAATCTCATTTTAAACTCCTGAATCTTCTCTTACTTTTTTTTTTCCTTTTCCCCTATAATTTTTCTTTCCTGAACACGTTTACAGAGGGAGATCTTCTTGTTCTTTTTTTTGTTTTTTTTTTTTTAATGGGTCTTTGTTTGATCCTTTTGTCTCATACTAAGGGGAAATGGGAGAGCTTGTTTTTTTGTATTTTTCTTTGGCTGGATTGGGATTTGGTTACTTCAGATAATGAGTAGGAAGTGAGTTTCTGGGGGAGTCAGCATTGCAGAAGAGAAGTTTCCTGCTAGGCAAAGCAGTTTCCTTTCTGAGTTTATTTTGACAGCAGAAGTTAGTAGGGCACTGCCCTCTCCTCTAAGTGCCCTCATTAAGAGCTCACTGCAGAAATGCCTCCGCTTGGCTTGGCGCACTGTCCAGGGGAATTGCCAGGGTGGACAGCTCCGTGGTCTAGCGCTAATGCTGCCCATGTTTCATGTCCTGTGTCCTCTCCTGGTCCCATCACTCTGCTGGAGGGATCTTTGTGGAAATCCCTCTTCCAGCCCCAGCTTTTGAATGGCTAGCTTCCCTGTCTCCCAGTATTGATGAAGGTCTCCCCCAACCCACTTTTTCTATTTCTGTGACCATTTCAATTGGACTTTATGAAGGAGAGGAATTAAAAGCAGGAGCTTCAAGTATTCTAATGAAAATGCAAATTTAAAATTTTCTTTTTAACAAGAAAAAGGACTGAAAGGATAAATATTCAAAGGTATATCTGGGTAGTGGAATTATAGGTGATTTTTATTCTTTTCTTTGCAATTTTTCTTATCTCAGTTAAGTATCTGTTACTTTTAATTGATAGGTTTTTATCTCTTAATTTTAAAACTTCAAACATATAGAAAATAATATGACAGACATCCACATACCCACCATAAAAGTTCAATACGTGTTAACATCTTCCCTATTTGTTGCAAACTTTTTTAAAAAAATTTTCTGAGGATATGTATTCTTTTTCTAAACGAAGACTCCAGTACTCAGAGAAAGCTAACTCAGGGACTCTCTGAGTCCTGGAAGTAGTTCATCGCTTAACAATGAAATAGGCAGTTAGCACTGCCTGAGAGGCCTGGTACCTGGCCATCAGGGGAACCAGTTCAGGTTTTGGGGTAGTGCTGCCATTAAACAGACTCAGGGAGGGAAGCTGGAGGGTGTGTATACCAGTTTAATGCCTGGGAAGATTTCCCCCAATTCCAGAGTCTAGAGACGTCCACTCCATGCCTTACAGACCTCTTAGAGCCTTGCTACTCAAGGTAGGGTCTCAGACCGGGATCCCTTGGCAGCTTTTTAGAAATGCACTGTGTTTCTCACATGAAAATGTGCATACGAGTCACCGGGGGATCTTGTTATAATGCAGATTCTGATCCAGCAGGTCGGAGTCGGGACTGGTATTCTGCATTTGAACAAGCGCCCAGGTGATACTGCTGATGCTGGTCTGCAGAACACACTTTGGGTCGCAGAGTCTTAGAGGGCTCTGTGTTACCCCAAGCTGAAGGAAGCCACCCTGGCTGTACGTGGCTGGAATCTAGTCTCATTGGTCAGAGCCAATGTTGCACTGGTTTTTACATTTTTGGAATAGCACCTTGTTCTTGGAGAAAACGTTTGGCCATTAGATCACTTTAGGTTTTGCTTTCAGTTTTGTGTGCCTCAATTATTACAAATTATTGTAATTAACTCTTTGAATAGAGTCCATCAGGGCAAACTCAAAGCATAATCTATTCTAGCTAGAAAAAAAGGATACACTTCTCTAATTTCCCAAATCATTATCCATATTCAGTATATCTCAACATGGGATGAATGTCTCATTGTTGGTGTGTTTAAGTAGTGCATTGATGGTTTAAAAAATTTCTTTTTAGCATTTGTTGGGCTTTGAGAGAACCAAAAAGGCACAACCCTATTATTTTTTTCATCTGAAGTCTGATCCAATTGAGAAAAAGACAAAGCGTAAGTCAGATGGGAGATTATAATAACATTCTCATTGTGGTAAAGACTCAACTGCGATCTGATTTTATTAGAGTCAAGGGCCCTAATAATGCCCACTAACCCTGTACCCCAGCTGGAACATTGGGCAGCCCACCTGAGGGTAAGTGTGATTCTTAGGAACAGACTCAATTGCCCAGATCACTGCGTGACTGTAGTCAGGTTGGAGAGGAAGGAGAAAGAGACAAAAATGAGTATTTACGGCCGGGTGCGGTGGTTCATGCCTGTAATCCCAGCACTTTGGGAGGCCGAGGTGGGTGAATCACCTGAGGTCAGGAGTTCAAGACCAATCTGGCCAACATGGTGAAATCCCCTCTCCATTAAAAATACAAAAATTAGCTGGGCATGGTGGTGTGTGCCTGTGGTCCCAGCTACTCAGGAGGCTGAGGCAGGAGAATCACTTGAACCCAGGAGGTGGAGGTTGCAGTGAGCCAAGATCACGCCACTGCACTCCAGCTTGGGCAACAGAGTGAGACCCAGTCTCAAACAAACAAACAAACAAACAAGGATTTATGATAAATTACCTCCACCCAACCAGGAAATGACCAATGACTGCACCCACCAACCAGATAAATTGTGTGAAAAGGAGAAGGAATAAGTAAAATCTAGGAGTGTTTTGTGAAAACCCCTTCTCTTGAAACCAGACGAATGTGGGAAGATATTCCCTTATAGCAATAGTTATGCTTTGGTATTTTATTTTATTTCATTTCATTCATTTATTTAGAGACAGGATTTCTGTCGCCCAGGCTGGAATGCAGTGGTGTGATTATAGCTCACGGCAGCCTCAACCTTCTGGGCTCAAGCGATCCTCCTGCCTGAGCCTCCCGGGTAGCTGGGACCACAGGTGCATGCCACCACATCCAGCTAATTTTGCTTTTTTGTGTGTTTTGTTTGTTTGTTTGTAGAGACGGGGTCTCACTATGTTGCTCAGGCTGGTCTCAAACTGGACTCAAGTGATCCACCCGCCTTGGCCTCCCAAAGTTCTGGGATTACAGGCCTGAGCCACTGCTCCTGGCTGTTTTTGTATTTTAATGAATTAGGGTTAGTGGAACTGACTTTTCATTTATAATAGTCCTGCCTCAGCCTCCCGAGTAGCTGGGACTCTAGGTACATGCCACCAAACCCAGCTAATTTTGTGGGGTTTGTTTTTTTTTTTTTTTTGTAGAGACGGGGTTTCACTATGTTGCCCAGGCTGGTCCCAAACTCCTGGGATCAAGGAATCCACCCGCCTTGGTCTCCCAAAGTGCTGGGATTACAGGCCTGAGCCACTGCTCCCAGCTGCTTTTGTATTTTAATGAATTAGGATTAGTGGAACTGATTTTCCATTTATTATAGGAACATAAGGTCTCTTTTTTAAATAAATCGAAGTAAATAAAATGGAGATAACTTAAACGAAGATTAAGGTAATAATAGTACACGTAGTATGTGGATATGGCAAAATTGTAAAGATGATGCTCAAATGTCCAAAGTCTGGGAAACACTGGCCCACTGACTAGTCCCTGAAATCTCAATGCCACATTTCATCTTCATGAACTGAAGACCAGGGTCATTTGTCTCATGTTTTCCACAAGGGACAGAAAAGGAACAGAAGGCTTTAGTTTAGTTCTTCAACCATTGATCATTTTTGATTTGGTTTCACTCAATAGAGTGGTTAGAACAAATAAACTAAGACCCTTGACATATTATTGGTCTTGATTTCACATATATAAATCATTTATGGGTCGAGTCATATGATCTTAATAGTATTGATCCAAGGCTTTTAATTCTGTCTCTCTCTTTTTAAAAATTCACTGAGAGAATCTAAGTGGGTAGGATACCAAATTCTACCTTTAAATGGCATGAAATGAGACTGTGTCCTTCAACAATTTGATGCAGTTTTTAGACGAACTAGAAACATGTCCGACCGCCATAGCAAACAGGGACACCAGTTTCCTTTTATCCATTACATGTCAAGGTTATAGTCACAGTTTCCAGGAGGCAGCATGATACAGCCAAACCTGTTGACTAAACGGTGCTAGGTAGAATTAGCTAAATGCGACTGATGCCAAAAAGAAAACATGGATTTGGCAGATAAATCTCGGCATCCACATGACGATATTAAATTATTCTACCCCAGAGGTTCATTCACTCTGTTACCTGGGGGCCATGTTGCTGCCAAATTTCCCTGAAAGGTTGACTGCTATACATTTGAACTCAAAATCAAAAGCCCTCTGCAAGCATGCTTAAATAAGGTATGACAGCTGCCCCCACTAAAAAATCCCTTCCGAAAAGATGGAGCCATCCTATAATTGAGTCCTGATAAAGTCTGTATATTAAAAGGCATTCTCTACTTTCTTTTGAACCATGAAGTACTGTCTGTACAGTCTCGTGTGAGCTGACTTAATGCTAATCTGGAATGTGTATATAGGTCACTGGATGGACTTGGTAACAGAGAAGGCAAAGAAATTTAACACAGATTTAGTCCTTATTCTTGGTGATGTGAACTCATAGTGCAAGTGTTGGATGTAAACAATGTGCTGGAAGGTCATTTGAACCAGAAAGATGTGAAGTGGCTAAAAAAGAAGACAACGTGTATCTGTTCTCTAGTCCCAGGTCTAACAAGCTTTGCTGATGGAAAGTTCTTCTTAAAAGATAATTTAAAGTTTAGTGTTGCAGCGTAAGTCTTTTCCTCGTGAAGATAAGAAGTTACAGTTGTTGATTTGAGTTCTGACTGTGTAACCTCAGACAAGTCACTT